>NC_059075.1:21782774-21817479 GCF_020497125.1 Mauremys mutica
AGAGAGACATGAAGAGAGCAAAGGTTGGCCAAAGAAGGGGCCGCCAGCAAGGAGGACAATAGCCAAAGATTCTTAGTCCCTCATGGGAGGAGGAGGAGTGGCTTGCATGTAGGAAACTGACTTCTTATGAGAGACCACGTTGGAGCTTGGTTTGGTTCTACCGCGAGGGAGGGAAAGGAGGCTATGCTAACATCCCGCAAGCTGAATTTGCATGGCAGTCGCCCACACTGTAGCTGGCATGCGCGCTCACACGTTTGCTATATTGCCATAAAATTAACTATTTCCCTATGTTCAAGCCATAATCTTTCTAGTCTGGGGACCGAAATCCTGTTAAGAACTTAAATGCCTCTTCCTGAGGCTGCAATTCTTAACTTTTCTTCAATTAAATACAACTAAAAGGCTTTTTAATGTAGGGTAAAAGGGATGTGTCTGCATCTTCTACAGCACCAGGCATACTGTCAGTGCTAAACAAAGTGATTAATACTACAGTACCTAGTACAAGGAGAGCCTGTTCATCGTACGGCTCCTAGGTACTGCCACAATACAAACAAATGCAACACCCAGTGCACCAGCAGATCTCATTTGGAACCCTCCCCTTTATGACTCCCGAACAGAAGAGAGTTGCTATAAATCCAGCTGTGTGCATGTTTGGAGAGGTTGGGGAAGGGGGAGAAGATTATTTTTAGAGTCACTCTTTCACATGGGCAAACCCTAAACTAATACCTGCTAGTACATGGCTACACTTGCTTAAGTGTCCTGGCTTCCATGGCTGTGGCATTACACCCCACTAAACATATTCCACCTTCAGAACAGCAGTTTGGTATCACGGTTGCATCCAGTTAAATATACCAGATAAGTCTCCATCACTCTCCAGAACGGATGGTACCCTGCTTAGGAGCAACTGGGTGTCTTAATCCCCCTGCTGCTTGGTCTGAAGCCAGGGTGTCCCACCAAGTGCCAAGAGAAAGGAGCTCCTGAAGATCCCATCCCTACTAAAGGACTCATGAAACATTTCCCTTGAGGGAATAGGGTATTTCCAGCATTTGCTATCCAGGATCATATGACTGGGGAGCCTGGGCTTTTACATGAAGCCTCGAGGCTCTCACGCTCTCTCTCTCCACCTTCTTTAAGTGGAAGAAATCCACTTAGACCAACTACCCCTAGGCTGAGCTAGTGCCCTGTGGTCAACCTGCCTTTGCTGACGCCGTAACACTTTCCTCCCCTGCAGAAGTAGGACAGAGGGGTGTTCGGGGAGAAGGGAAGTGCAGGGCAGAGCACCATTTTTGTTTCGCCATCTTCTACTATCTTCAACTGACAGACTACTGCAGATGCGGAGTCAGATTTTTTTTTCCCTTTTATTTATATGCTACTAATGTTTAATCTTGATCAATCCCTTTAACTAACCTACTATAGTATCAAGAGTAAGTGACCATACAGGTCATTCGTATTCCTGGATAATGGAAGCCGCACTTGTCTGTAATTCCACCCAGGATTTCATGGGTATTGCGGCGTCTCTGAATGTGTATCAAGTTAGAGAATAAGACAGATGAACCAGGTCTAAATCAGAAAATTTGCTGGTACTGCAATATTGGTTAGCGGTGTGATTTTCTGTGACATTTCTATATGAGCAAAAGCCCTATTGTCAATGTGGTTATACCATCCTATCTTATTTCACATGTGGAACTGATAACAGCTACATCTACATCAGGAGGGTTTGCTGGTATACATATTCTGGAAAAAAATTTCAAGTGTAAACTAGGCTTTTATCTCTGCATCTAGATGGCTTCTAATTGAATATATCAGACTGGGCCCACACCCTGTTATTGTTTGGAGAACATTAGGAATTACCCTTTTCACGGTTGTCCTTTTTGTTCTAGTGATTACAGGTCCATTCATGGAGTCCTGTGACCTTCTCATCCATTTCAGAGCCCTAATTATTTATGTGGGTGGAGTGCTAAAAACTTGTGATGGAGTCCCAGCAGTGCCCTGCCCTGAAAGGAACAGTTTAGAACCAGAAGGGAATTCAGTTATCATGATTTAGTTGGGTTTGGTCCTGCTTTTAGCAGGGGGTTGGACTAGATGACCTCCTGAGGTCCCTTCCAACCCTGAGATTCTATTCTATGATTCTATGATCAATTCAATCCTTGGCCTTTGTGCAGAGACCGACAAGTGCTGGCTGCATTGACTTGGTGATGTGGACACCTGTCCTCTCTAGGAAATGCATGGAAGACACCAACGTGCTTCATAAAGACCAAAACAACATTTATTTCTGGTCACTAATGATCTTGGTTATTTTGAACTGGTGACCAAGAGTTCTCAAATCATCCAGCCCCCAAGAATCTTCCTTCCATCTAATTTTACCTTCAAACAGAACAAAAGAGCAGGGGAAATTTATTTCTTCTAACAGGGAAGATAAGTTGCTTTGAACGGAAACTCCCAACATCTTGTTAATGATTTATGAAGATCTATGCTTAATGTTTTGCTGTTCTAACAGAGTTGTAAAAAATGTGTTTATTTTTGATTTTTGCCAGACTTAAAAAGAAAAAAACCCTAAGAGGCTACAATTCCCATTACAATGCATATGTGTCTATAGCCATTCTTTAGAAAAGACTGTATTGTCTGAGTGCCAGAGTGGGTTGGTGAAAGCAGGAAATAAGTCTCATGAGAGAGATTCTGGGGATACTCTCACTTTGGAGAACTCTTGAACAGACCTACTATTTAGGGGATACAACTGTGTTCAGGGGTAAGGCAAAGATTTAGACACAGGAAAGCTGCACTCTTTTCTTGGTTCTGACTGGCTAGGTCATCTTTGGCAAGACACTTCACCTCTGTACCTCAGTTTCCTCAATCTGTAGATAAAGAGTGCTGTATAAGATCTAGGTACTACTCATAATATAATCTTATGCATTTCATCGGAAAGACGCATTAAAGGATGTATGTGAGCCAGGGATAAAAGTACCATACACTGGAATCTCCAGGAATTCAAACCCCAAGTGAAAAGAATGCAAATAGACAAGTACATTACTGGCCTCCTGATGCAGAGTGAGGAGGGGAGGAGAAAAGAAAAAAACCAAACCAAACCAAAAACAACAGTATTTTATATTATATATAGTGCATTCTTATTGAGGGAGATCAAAAAGGCAACAGT
Organism: Mauremys mutica; assembly: GCF_020497125.1. Classification (NCBI taxonomy): domain Eukaryota; kingdom Metazoa; phylum Chordata; order Testudines; family Geoemydidae; genus Mauremys; species Mauremys mutica. The sequence goes on from NC_059075.1 coordinate 21,785,923, forward strand.
AACAAAAATTGGTCCAGCTAACATACCAGGAGAAGCAGTTTCTCAAGACTAAGAGTATGTCTACCCCAGGAGACTATACCAGAATAGCTATGTTGCCATAGCTATGCCAGCATAACCCCATAGCATGCAGCCTCCATCGACAGAATGGGTTTTTCCCGTTACTGTGAGAACACCACCTCCCCAAGCAACAGTAGTGACATAGCTGCATCTACACGGGGGGTTAGGTCAGCATGGCTACACTGGTCAGTACACGCCTAACAGACCTAGTGCTTGAATGAACTGCAAATGTTACTACACCACAGCGTAGTGAGGGGTTCGGTCACTGGTGTAGGAAATCCACCTTCCCGAGAGGCAATAGGTTGCTGGAAGAATTCTTCTGTCAACCTTGCTAACACCGTCTACAGCTTAGGTCAGCTTAACTATATCGCTGAAGTGTGTAGATTTTTCACATCCCTGAACAACACAGCTGGGTCAATCTAATTTTCTAGTGTAAACCAGCCAGTAGCTAGGTCAACCTGACCTCACAGAGGAGATACTATTCTCAAATTGGCCCTAAATAGTATACAGGAGTGGCTTAAATAGTTGCCATAGACCTCGTCTACATGGGGAAGTTTTACCAGACATATCAGTATAAGCCCTGGCATTGGCACTTCTGTACTGTGCCTTCCCCCCCGCCACACACACAAAATTTAAATCTAAACCTCTTCTCAAATGATATAAACTAAATAGAAAAGACAAAAAACCATTCTTACACCTGGTTAAAACTTAAAATTCAGGTTGACATGGCTACAGCTCTCAGGGGGTGTGAAAAATCCACATTCCTAAGAGCTATCGCTATGCCAACCTATCCCTGCTGTAGATGCAAGGTCCATGGAAGAAACCTTCCATTGATCTAGGTGTTCCTACAATGACAGGAAACCCTCCATCCTACGGGATTATGCCACCATAGCTATAGCACTGTAGCTATGTGGCTATAGTCTCTGCAGTGTAGGGATGGCCTTATTCCAGCCTAAGAGACTCACACAAGGTGCCTTATACCAGTGTAACTACAGCTGTTTAAAATTTATTCCTTAGCTTATACCAAAAAAGTTTTCCCATGTAGACATGGCCTAAATCAGAGGCCTTTTATATCCTGCAATTCTGTGGCCACAAAGCTATGCTCCAGAATTTAAAACTTTAAGATTAAAAAAGCCAAACACACCATTTGTTTCTAGCCTTCATGGTTGTGACTAAAGGATGAAAAAACGTGAGTGCAAGCAGTAGCAAAGATGCTGGATTGGGGCTATCGCATCAAGCCATGTGAACTGCCTCATTCATTTAAATGAGGTCGTATCTTTGGTTTCAGAGCTGACAATTTACAGCCTACTGAAAATTTAGGGGTGAAGTAAAACAAACTGAAGGGAACAAAAGAGGAGCTGTAGTACTGATGTACATATGAATGTGAGCATCAGGTCTTTTAAAACAAAAAAGATTTAAAAAGAAAAAAAGTTGCTGAAGCTGCTACAGGACACCCCAGTTAATAGAGAACCCAGGGACCTTGCTGCAGAAATTTGATCCAGCCTGCTACAGAGTTGACAGAGCCTTTGCTACATCTGGTGCACTATATAGTAGCTGTCACCTATGGCCTGGTATGCACACAGGTTTTGAACTGGTATAACTGTTTTGAGAAGCGGCAAAGAGTTCTGTGGCACCTTATAGACTACCAAACATATTGGAGCATGAGCTTTCGTGGGTGAATACCCACTTCATCGGATGCATGTAGTGGAAATTTCCAGAGGCAGGTATAAATATGCAAGCAAGAATCAGGCTAGAGATAACGAGGTTAGTTCAATCAGGGAGGCTGAGGCCCTCTTCTAGCAGTCGAGGTGTGAACACCAAAGGAGAAACTGCTTTTGTAGTTGGCTAGCTATTCACAGTCTTTGTTTAATCCTGAGCTGATGGTGTCAAATTTGCAGATGAACTGAAGCTCAGTTTCTCTTTGAAGTCTGGTCCTGAAGTTTTTTTGCTGCAGGATGGCTACCTTTAAATCTGCTATTGTGAAGGTAGCCATCCTGCAGCCATAGAGAAATATCACTTGTGATTAATGTACTCAGTGACTAAGTGGCCTGGTGCCAGAATTGGAACGTGTGCGCCATCTATCGCCCTTCCGCAGTTAAGGAAGCCCATTTGTGTAAAGCCATCCACAATGTCACACACACTGCCCAGAGTCACGATCTTTCAGAGCAGGATGCAATTAATGGCCTACACACTTCCATCAACACAAGTCCAACGGTCAACTTTCCCACTCTGAACTGGTTAGCGACCGATCGGTAGCAGGCTGGAGCAGCCAGCTTCCACAGTGCAATCGCCACTAGCTTCTCCAACAACAGGACAGCTCTCATTCTCGAGTCCTTGCACCGCAGGGCTGGGGAGAGCTCACCACACAGTGAATGTGGAATGAGGAATGTGGCTTTCCTCATCCAAAAGTTCTGCAGCCACTGCTAGTCATCCCAGACATGCATGACGACGTGATCCCACCACTCAAGTGCTTGTTTCCCCAAGTCCAAAAGCAGCATTCCACTGTGGTCAGCACCTCCATGAATGCCATAAGCAATATTGTGTCATAGCTACTATGCGCGGCGAGATCAATGTGGCACTCCTCTTGCCTTTGTAGTTTAAGGAATAATTCCACTGCCACTCGTGAAGCATTAGTCAGAGCGAGCAGCATATTGGTCAAACAGTGCGGGATCCAATCCTGCAGACCAAAGAGGCAGAGCGCGCAGTACACAAACCGTTGAAAGATGGTGCCAAATATGGATGAAAGCACAGGATTGCTGGGATGCGAAACAATGCATCACGGGGTATTGGGACAGTACCCAGGATGCCCCGCGACCCCCTTCGCCTTCCCACAACTCTTAATGGCAGAAGAGGAAGAGATGCTCTGTGGGATAGCTGCCCAGAGTGCATCGCTGCAAGTGTGAACACGCTATTGAGCGGGCAGCTGACAGTGCGAACACACAACAGCGTTTTCCTTTCAGCGCTCTGAGTGGTGCTGTAACTGCCGGCGCTGTAACTCTGCCAGTGTCGACCTACTGTAAGTTTAGCATCTGCTGGAAGGGGACCATCTCAAACAAACAATAGTACTATGAACATTAAGCTTCAGTTTCTGTGCTATCTTTTTTAACTTCTCCTTTCAAAAGTCAAATGAGGAAGTTGGCATCCCTGGGCTGAGCCTAGAGACTGCTTCGGCATTCTACAGTAGTGTCACAGAAGGTATGCACACCACTCAGTTACCAAAATAAAGGCCATAGGCAAATACAGTAACTCCTCAATTAACGTCCTACTTATGTTCTTAAAAAAATGCAACTTTAAGCGAAACCATGTTAAGCGAATCCAATTTCCCCCATGAGAATTAATGTAAATGGGGGGGGGTGGGGGAAGATTAGGTTCCAGGGGAAAAAATTTCGCCAGACAAAAGACATTATGTACATACATATACAGTACAAGTTTTAAATGATTTTTTTAAAAATGATACTGTACTCACCAGTGATGATTGTGAAACTTTGTGGAGACAGGGGCGTAACGGAGTTGGGGCGTGGGGGCTTGCCCGGCTCCTCCCCCGTGCGTTCCTGCTGGGGAGCGGGGTTGGGGCGCGGGGGCTTGCCCACTCCCCAGCTGGAACGCCTGACAGGCGGAATAGGGCAAACCCCCGCGCCATGACCCCACTCCCCGGCCAGAGCACCAGGCAGGTGGAGTAGGGGGAGCCAAACAATAGGATAAGGGAACATTGCAGGACTTTAAAGGAGTATGTTCTCTAATAGGTCAGTGTCCTAATAACGAAACAACGTTAACCAGGCCAATATTAAGTGAGGAGTTACTGTAAGAAAAAATAATCTATATGGTTAAATGGGAAAGGCTGAGTGGCCATTCATGCCAAATAGATAGATTTAAACGTTTTAAGGCTATCCCAGTACAACAGAAAAGCACTTTAGCTATGGCAGATAACGTGTTAGATGGAAATCAAAGAGCAAACAGCGAAGTTATTTACACATATCAGAAACAGGAAGCCTGTGATAAAGTCAGTGAGAACTCCCCAACTACCAAGGAATAAAGGGAACAGCTGAGGGTAAGGACTTTGATTTAGATGAATCATTTTAAGTTCTCTGCAGAGTTCACAAGAGAGAAAGTTGGGGCGAGGCCTACTCTTTTCAGGCAATAAAGATTTCAAAGTCTGAGGTGTCCAAGGAAATAAATAAAAATTGATCAACTAAAGAGCAATCAGTCATCTGGACTTGATTCCATGTATCTGGGAACTTGAACTAGACTAGCTTAACCCCCCCCACACACACACACACCACCCAGGGGTGGTCTACATGGGGGGGAAGCCTACAGTAGGTAGTTTGCACTTGCAGCTTACTAGGAATGGCTTAGTGCGCAGTACCTTAACGCACTTTTGAAGTGCATTAAGCTAAACTGCCCGAGGGCACTCAGTGCACAATAAGAGTGTCCACAAGGGGTGTTAGTACAGAATAGCTAATGAGCTTTAAATTCACACCCTAGTTAACTGCACACTAACTTCCCCATGCAGACAAGCCCTCAGTTACTATACTGGGGGACAATAAAATATTGTGCTTTTTTCAAAGCCAGCCATTTAGAGGTGATCCTGGCAAAACCCTTCAGATCCAGGTACAGTGGATGACGAGATAATTAGAGAGTCATACAAACACCTAAATGAATAAGGACAGATGCAGCCAATCTTAAAATAAGAAGTATAAGATGCCACAAAATGAAAAGCAGAATTTGTTAACATTTCATAGAATATCAGGGTTGGAAGGGACCTCAGGAGGTCATCTAGTCCAACTCCCTGCTCAAAGTAGGACCAATCCCCAGACAGATTTTTTCCCCAGATCCCTAAATGGCCCCCTTAAGGATTGAGCTCACAACCCTGAGTTTAGCAGGCTAATGCTCAAACCACTGAGCTATCCCTCCCTCTCACAAGATGCAGTTTTGGGAAGCATAGGGTGATGGGAAGAGACGCAAAACTGTCATGGATTAGAACAGGGGTCGGCAACCTTTCAGATGTGGTGTGCCAAGTCTTCATTTATTCACTCTAATTTAAGGTTTCGCGTGCCAGTAATACATGTTAATGTTTTTAGAAGGTCTCTTTCTATAAGTCGATAATATATAACTAAACTATTGTTGTATGTAAAGTAAATAAGGTTTTTAAAATGTTTAAGAAGCTTCATTTAAAATTAAATTAAAACGCAGAGCCCCCAGACCGGTGGCCAGGACCTGGGCAGTGTGAGTGCCACTGAAAATCGGCATGGTAGGATTTAATGGGACTTTTTCTATTTGGTTTTGGGTCAGGCCCATAAATCCTCACATTTCAGAGCATAAGTCAACCACTAACTGATGGAGTCAGAATTAACTGCTCAGAAATTTCTATGATTATGACTATTGCGTTTCTTTTATCTTCCTGAGGCCTTGTCTACACTAAAGGGAAAGTCGATCTAAGCTATTCAATTTGAGTTACGTGAAGAGCGTAACTCAAATTGATGTAGCTTAGATCTACTTACCGCGGGGTCCCCACTACGCAACGTCGATGGGAGATGCTCTGTCAACTCCCCTTACTCTTCTCAATCAGGTGGAGTACAGGAATCGACAGGAGCGTGATTGGCGGTTGATTTAGTGGGTCTTCACTAGACCCGCTAAATCGATCGCCGCTGCGTTGATCCTCCGGTAAGTGTAGACAAGCCCTATGAAGCATCCGATACGGGTCACCATTAGAAACAAGACACTGGACTAGTCAGATCTGGTTAGCAATTCCTAGGTTCTTTTCAAAATGATCCTTGGAAGAGTTGGTTTTAGCAATATGCAGAGGGAAGGGATGAAGAAACTGAAAAAGCAGATTACACAGACATTGGATCATTACTGGCGAATGCATTTCTTAGGACTTGTCTACACTAAAAAGTTAAGTTGACCCAGCTACATTGCTCAGGTGTGTGAATAATTCACAATCCTTTATGGTGTAGTTAGGCTGACAGAACCCCTGGTGTAGACAGCGCTAGATCAGTGGAAGAATTCTTCCGTCGATCTAGCTACTGCCTCTCGGGGAGGTGAATTACCTACACCAATGGGAGAACCCCTTGAAATGCTACAGCAGCACAGCTGCACCACTGCAGTTAGGCCATTGTAGCATTTCAAATGTAGACAAGACCTTGCAAGTGCTGGGCATTAAGTACTGCATTTAAAATACCTACAACTTCATTTCCTGCTTGCTCAATTGTACCACTACAGCCAGAATACAGATTTATGCACTGAAATCCCTTGGGGGACCCCCAATTTAATTACTCTGAAAAATTAACCATATTACTGAAGTTCCAAAATGCTTTCAGAAGAGAGATGGTCACAAACCAAAACTAGACACCCAGATTTCTAGTGGTGTGGGGGATAGGCAGGGGGTGGCGTAGATCAGTCTTGCACCTGGCCTCGCTCTGTAAAACAGGTCTATCTAAACTCCCTCAATTTTAGTAGGTTGAGTAAAGGTCTGAAGTTTGCACCCTGAGGTTAATTTTGGAGGCAACCTCCCACTACTAGTTTAACTACACACAACCCCCCAATATGCCCTACACACACATCCCTCCCCCTCCTCTCAGGAGATACTTCTGAATAATGCATGTACGATACATAGGTACATTTATAAACAAGTTTGTTTCTAAGAAAAGCAGCAAAGATTAATGCTAGTTTTTGTTGTTGTTGCAGATAGCATGAGTGGGATGGTTTGTACCTGCAACCTGCTAATACAAGACTTGCATTTGATTATAAGACTCTATAGGTGCTACTCCAGACTAATAATTTCAATGTCTTTAAAATAAAGGTAAATCACGTTTCCTATAACTAGCAATGCATTTCAACTGCAAAAGACAAGCTACTTTGCATACATATTTCAGCACATTGGCTGAATCATATTATCCCAATATGTTCTCTTAGTCCCTACCTCTGCCCCCACATCAGTACCATCTGGCTCTGCCTGTGCTGGTGACCACAGACCACTAGTTTAGGCAAATGTTCCCGTCTTTACAGTTACATGTCACCCACACCACCTGTGTTGGTCTGTTTATTCACCTGTTGTGTCTCGTCAATCTCAGACTAAGCTCTATGGGACAGTCCTTGGTCTACCCACCTGTAGTGTGTCTGGCAGCGAAGGCCTGACTGGGGCCTCCAAAAGTCACTCCAGTATAACTATGTAGGTTAATAAAAAAATCCACACGTTGTTGTATATACACAGGGACCTAGGACTGCCTTACTAAACTAGAGAAGAAAAGAATGTTTCCTGTCTGCTAAAGACTTGTTTTTGGAGCCCAGAAGAAATGTTTATTGGGCTCTGCCCTTACCTCCTGATTCAGAGATCTGAGTTTATTCTCTGTCAGAGTTCCAAACGACTGACTCGTAAACACCTTGTTTAGAAATGCCTTCTGTAGGAGAACAGAATGAATCAGAGCCACTGCCGACTCGAATGCTGCTCTTTCTACCCACTTCAAATGGCAGCTGCAGGTGCTCAGCACCTTTTGGCTGGCTTATGCATTGCTGAAGACCAACGGCTGCAGTTTCTCTTCTAAAGCAACTGTCATTCTTGTCTCAAAAGGCGGACAAGTGCCAGTTGTCATTTCATAAAGATTTGGAATTTGCTCCCCCTTTTATTTAAGCTGCCGTAGGGGAAATCAGCTTAATTTTCAGGCATGAAGTAGTGTTATGCCTTACACCAAGAACTTGGTGTACATTTAGGTAGGGAGCATTGGAGAAACTCAAGCTCTGTTAGGAGTCGTCTCAATACCCAGGTATCAGCAGAGCACTGCTGATCGCTCCTCCAGCCAACCGCCATCCCTTTACGGGGAAGGAGGACTGAGTATGAGAAATCCAAAGCTTCAGACACCAGCCAGCCTAAGAAATCAACATTCTGATCACAGCTGCTGTGACACAAAGGGCTTTTCCTCTCCTTTTGAGGAAGTAAGCACTTCCCCCTTCTCCATTGCAGTTACTGGTGGAAAAGAGGCCTGTAGATTCTCAGAAACCCCCTTGTGAGCCAGAAGGGTCTACCATCACCAGGAGAAAACAGAGACACACGCACACTTGAGTCACATCCTTCCCCCACTTCCCTCTGAGCTTCCAGAGACTAACAGTTTTTCCTGAGTCACCAGGAAAGCCCCAGTTCCAGGGCTGTCGCTGAAGCTCACTGCCATCCATCAAGAGAATGGACCGGTGGGGGGGGGGGGGGGGTGTGAAGAGGGAGAGGGCCACCAAGAGAGGAGAACCAGGGGTGAGTGTGACAGTGCTCAGAGTACCCAGGATTCAGAAAGTCACTTTGTTCCTCACTGGCAGCAGGGTGTGAGTCTTGCCTGTGACTGCTGGGTGTTAGTTCCCTATGCCAGCCCTGTCTGCGTCTTGCAGTTTAGCAAGTGCATCCCAACCCTCTTGAAGAATTCCTCTGTGACATCCAGCCCCTGACACTGACTAGTCACAGAAATCCCAGATCATCTGCTTCCAAAAGGACCAGTGTACCCCAATTTTACCCACATCACCGTGCCTGTATAACCCACAGCACTTGTGAACACTTATAATAAACCAAAAGAAAGAATAGAAACAAGAAATATGGAAACAAATAGTTACAATATAAAACAATCATAAAATGTGAACTACATCCTACATTTATTAATAGGCACCGAAGTGCCCTACCTGCCACACCATCTTGCCTCTCAAGATCTACCCAAGGTCACACTACAGATCAAGCCATGAATCTTTTACTGTTATATAAAAGGTCCAAATGGGGGACACAATCTAAAATCTGGAAAGGTTAAAAAAAACAAAAAAAAATAACAACCCTACAAAAACAGTTTGTTCTTAGAAAACTACTTCCTCCCCACCCCTATTTATAGAATTACAGGACTGGAAGAGACCTTGAGAGGTCTTCCAGTCCAGTCCCCCACACTCAAGCCAGGACTAAGTATTATCCCTCAGACCAGTCGCCCCCAACACGGTGCCCGCGGGTGCCATGGCGCCCACCAGGGCATCTATGTGCGCCCACATACTGTCCAGCGGACGAGCATCCACCAAAATGCCGCCGAGAAGCAGCGTCATCCAGAGGCGTCGCTGCCGAAATGCCACTGATTTTCTCCCTCCTCCTTGTAACAACCTTTTATGTACTAAAACTTTTATCATGTCCCCCCTCAGTCTTCTCTTCTTCAGACTAAAACCCAGTTTTTTTCCCCAATCTTCTCCCATAGGTCATGTTTTTTAATCACTTTTGTTGCTCTTCTCTGGACCTTCTCCAATTTGTCCACATCCTTCCTGAAATGTGGTGCCCAGAACAGGACACAATACTCCAGCTGAGGACTAATCAGCGCAGAGTATAGGGGAAGAATTACTTCTAGAGTCTTGCGTATAACCCTCCTGCTAATCACATTCCAGAATGATGTTCGCTTTTTTTTAAAATATGCCCTTCCAGCTGAGAACTACTGATTACCCACTGAGAACAGTATTCCAACCAGTTATGCACCCACCTTATAGTAGCTCTATCTAGGTTGTATTTCCCTCCTTCGTTTACAAGTAGGTCACGCGAGACAGTATCAAAAGCCTTACTAAAGTCAACATATACCACATCTACTGCTTCTCCCAATCCAGAAGGCTTGTTACCCTGACAAAGGAAGTGTTTAGGTTGGTTTAACACAATTTGTTCTTGACAAATCCATGCTGACTGTTACTTATCACCTTATCTTTTAGACGTCTTCAAATTGATTGCCTAATTATCTGTTCCATTATCTTTCCGGGTACTGAAATTAAGCTGACTGGTCTGTAACTTCCCAGGTTGTCCTTATTCCCGTTTTTACAGATGGGTATATATAGTGCCATTTTCAATCCCATATTCCATGACTTTTCAAACATAATTGCTAATGGCTCTGATATCTCTTCAGTCAACTCCAGCCATGTCTATATAAAAAACTTATGCCAGCAAAATTGTTACTCAGGAGGGTGAGGTTTTTTCCACATCCCTGAGTGACGTAAGTTTTGCCAACATAAGTCATAGCGTGCCCAGAGCTATGTCAGCAGGAGAGCTCTCTCCAGTCAGTAGAGAGCGGCTACAGGAGATCTTATAGCGGTGCAGCTGTGCTGCTGTAAGATCTCTAGTGTAGACATGGCCTTCTTGAGTATTCTAGGATGTATTTCATCAGGCCCTGGTGACTTGAAAACATCTAACTGGTCTTCAGCCTTGTCTGCACTATACAGTTTTGTCAATCAGATGCTCAAGTCCCTGACTGTGTTGCATTTGGAACACATGCCTGCTCGACTCCCCCTGCAATCCATATAGAACTGCCTCCCCTCCCCTCACACATTCCCAGCCTGTCACAGTACCCCTAGCACTCCATCCCATGGACATTTTTCCATAATAGCTGGACTTATACACAGCTGTGAGATCTTCATTTCAGAGAGTGCTATTCACTGCCTTGTAAGAAATGTTAATCTGTGTATTGCTATTTAATAAAAAATTAGTCTTATAAAGACTGTTGCAACAGAAAATTCATACGCAGTGGCAAAGCAGCACATTTGCAGACTACAATTAACACTCAGGCGTGAATCATTACAAGGATCATTCAAGATGGCAAGTAAGCAATGCCTGACTGAATGCATTATAGAAAGACACATTGACAAAGAGCAGAGTAAAACGCTGCTTCAAAGCCTCCCTGATTTGAATAGCCCTTCTAATAGCCCTGGTGTCTGGCTGCTCAAAATCAGCAGCCAGGTGATCCACCTCAACGTTCCACGCCCCCCGGAAACTTTTCAACCTTAATTTCACAAATGCTATGCAGTGCACAGCAGGCTGCTATGAACATGGAAATATTTTTCCTCACTGAGGTCTAAGCAGGCCAAAAAAAAAAAAAAAAAAAGGAAGCACCAACGACCCTTTAATCTGCCGATCGCACATTCTATGGTCATTCTGCACCTGCTGAGCCCATTGCTGCTGTTAAGGTTTCCAGTGTAAGGCTTCATGAGCCACAAGAGTAAGGGGTAGGCTGGGTCTCCCAGGATCACTATGTGCATTTCCACATCCCCTGTTGGAATCTTCTGGTCTGGAATAAAATCCCTGCATGCAGCTTTTTATACAGGCCAATGTTTCTGAAGATGTGTATATCATTCACTTTCCCTGACCACCCTGTGTTGATGTCCATGAAATACCACAGAGAAGCAGCCATTTCTGGTGATGTACTCTTCCGCAAGATGGTCTGGGGCCCAAAGTGCACACTCTATCGCCCCGCCACAGTTAGGGAATCCCATTGCCGCAAAGCCATCCACTATATCCTGCACATTGCCCAGAGTCACAGACCTTCGTAGCCGGAGGCAATTAATGGCCCTGCACACTTGCAACACCACAACCCCCAAGGAAGATTTTCCAACTCCAAATTGATTAGTGACTTACCGGTAGCAGTCTGGAGTTGCCAGCTTCCACACAGTGATCGCTACACACTTTCCACCATTAGGGCAGCTCTCATTTTGGTGTCCTTGCACCACAGGGTGGAGGCAAGCACCACACACAGTTCAAGAAAGGTGGCTTTGCACACATGAAAGTTGTGCAGCCACTGCTTGTCATCCCATACCTGCATCACAATTCAATCCCACCATTCATTTCCTGAGTCCAAGAGTGACAATCCACCATGTTGAATTGTTTCTTTCCATGGCACACAGCAGGGCAGGCACCACAGATTCCAGTTCAGATTCATAGCTCATGAAATACTGTAGGATCAGCCACATTGTATTCATAATGCTCATCATAAGACTGGTGAACAGTGCAGGATCCATGCTTTCAGGCAGAGATGTCAGGCACACAGTTTACAGGGGCAGTTGAAAAAACAGTGTGAAATATAGTCAGAAGCCCTTGGAATTATGAGATGGAGAAAACTGCAGCATGGGATGGCGATTCCCTCCCCCATGATGCACTGCGATCCATTCCCAGAACTCCTAGCGGGAGAAGGTGGCGATTTGCACAGTGGTGATAGCCACCCCGGTGCACTGCTCTCTCAGTTGATGCTAGAGTGGACACGCTCTGCTGACACAAGGAACGTTGTGTGAACATGCACAAGCGGTGTAATTACAGCAGCTTATGACCATCAACATAACTTAAGTCAACTTAATGCTGTAGTGTAGACATGGCCTAAGTAATTTTTAACTTGTTCTTTTCATATTTTAGCCTCTGATCCTACCTAGTTTTCACAGGCATTCATTACATTAGACATCCAATTGCTACTAAACATTTTGGCAAAAACTGAAACAAAAGTAATATTGTACTTTTGTCATTTCCACATTTTCTGTTATTGTCATCCCACCCCCTGCCACTGAGTAACAGGCCTACCCGGTCCTTGGTCTTCCGCTTGCTTCTAATGTATTTGTAGAATGTTTTCTTGTTACCCTTTGTGTTGCTAGCTAGTTTAATCTTGTTTTGTGCCTTGGCCTTTCTAATTTTGTCCATATATATTTGCGTTGTTTATATCCATCCTGTGTAATGTGACCTAGTTTCTGCTTTTTGTAGGATTCCTCTCCTGCCAGGTGCCAATGTTCTTTGCTGAAGGGCAAAGTAAACCCAAACTAAGCTAAGGGAAACTTTGATTATTTTCCTATTTGCAAATCAACTGTGGGGTGCCTTTTATAAACAAGTCACTGGAGTGAAGCAGCCTCTATGTACTATGTGCATTATGAATTTTAAATTATCCACCCCTAGCCCATTCTGTTAATCAAGAGAGCAACCTCCCCATTCATGTATGATCAGTTACTGGTACAAAGCTGCACCAGGCATAGCCAATTCTTGAGTAACAGCTACCACGAGCATTTTAAGACAAGCTATAGCTGGCTCCTGAGCAGGCTACAGCATGCAGGTGCAAGCAGCCAGGCACCACCAAATGCAGACTAGCACGCCGAGGCACTAGACACCCCTAAGTGGAAAAAAGGAACCTAATTCCTCATACCACACCAATAGAACTGGTACTGCCTGCATGCTCCTAGATGCAGGAGAGCTCCAAGAGCCATTGGCCTCCTGGAATTGGTACAAAGTGCTCTGCCCCCATATGCCCCTTAAAAAATAAAATTAACAGTCCCCTGAAACCGTCTTTGCCCTGCTGCTGTATTTCCATATACCAGAAGGGGATTTTTGGATAGACTTGTGTGAGTAGAGTGCAAGACTGTTCCCTGTAATCCACCCCAAGCCCAAAGGGTTTTGTGCAGTCTAGTTTCAAGTCTCATTGTTCTACAAGTCTCATTGTTTCCCCATAATTGCTAATTACTCAATAGCTAAACAAATGCTTTCTGGGGGGTGGTAAAGAATTGAGTTTCTCTAGTCGAATTCATTCAGCGGGATGGCCATGACCATTAGAGCTAGCTCCCCCTCACACACATACCCCAACCTGCTTCTGTTATTCTCTAGCTTTGTGTGGCTGTTAACCACACGTACCCTTCCAAAGCCAGGGATCTTATTTATGACTATCAGGCTGTGTTTCTTCACCAGTCAAGTCAGTCTATACTCCCTTTCATCAGTAAATAATAGCTGCATGCTGAGAATTCACTACAATGCAAGTTAAATAGCTATTTAAACATCTGCTGTGACAAAGATCCAGTTGTCACACTACTGTATGGGGGACATGGATGCCTCTGTGAAATAACAGGGTGTGATTGCGTATTATGACTTGAGCATGACCGGGTAGTCATGGCTGTCTAACAGTGCAACTAGTCTCACTGCCAGGTGACTGGTGTCCTGGAAACTTAGTCTAACTTTAGGATCACTGTCATAGGTGCTTACACGGGCAATACTACAACGTCAGAACAGATTCCTGTTCTTTATATACAGGAAACAGTAACCTGGAATGGGTTTAAAAAGGGAGAACATGGGGCTGTTGAATGGGCCCATTAACAGCACTGCACTGCTCTGGGCACCTGGGTTAGATGGTGCTGGTCACACTCTCAGATGCTTTGGACCAACAGAGAGGGGTTGGAAGTGTTATGGCTGCAGCACAAGCAGCCCCAGAGGGAAGAGACTGTGCCAGGAGTAGCCACAACACACATCCCTTCTTCAGTCAGGGAACATGGCATTGACAGGAGCGCCATTTAGTCCACCTATGATATGGGACGGTGGTTGCAACATAAGGGTAGACGAGATGACCAGAAAGAATACAGGATGAAGAGATGGAATGAGAGAAATCCCTCCAAGACATAGCTTTGATTGACTCAGCTAAGAGATTTGAAGCGGTGGGGGTGGAGAGGAGGGGGAGGACATAGTTAGACTTAACAAAAAATAATAATAAAAGTGTCCGAGTTTTTTGAACATCGTGATAGACAGAAGTAATAGAAATTGAAAAATCCACTCACCAGCAATGAGCAGGAAACTTGCCGACAGGAAGATGGCATAGCCATCAACTTCTGCATAAGTTTGTTATTACTTTGCTAAGTCTCACAATTGAGGGGGAAAAGCCTTCCCAATTTGAGCTGATGCAGTGCCCTCTTCCTGAGTCTGCAAACAGACAGCTCCTCTGCTGTTCCTGGTAGCCGTTGCTTGGGGAAAGCAGCAGCGTGAGGCAAGGAGGTGACACTGCCCAGAGTGTGTACAAAACCTTGCAGAAAGTAGTGAAACTGGGAGAAATGTTGATTTCACTAAGCCATGGAGGAGCTAAGAGTCAATTAGCAGCCACAGCAGCTCAGTGTTTTGCCCTTGCGATGGTTGCTTTCCTGTGACCAGTCCAGCCACACTTTCTGCAGCGTAGATGGGAATCCCAAGCCATAACAGGCATTGGTTAAAGCTTGATCTTCCTCCCTGTTCTCTGTGGTGGGACAGTGCATTTGGGATAGCCACATCCAGCTCATGCCATTCTGCATACGTCTTACAGTCACCATATCCCTGGTTGAGTCACGATGGGTTAACTGCCCAGATTTTCCCAGAATGCATGGACGCAGACATGGGTGGGCTGCCTGACAGATGAAATGATGGCAGAAACTTGGCTGGACATGCATTGACGTGTGTTATTTGTAATGGGCTACAGTCAACACGCCTCTAATTGTTTAGAGAAGTTTAGAAGTATTATCATGAACAGGGTTTCAGCTGCTGCTTGGGAAAAGGCCTGAGCAGCTGTGGGAATGGGCACCGAAGCTATTATGGGAAAAGATGACCAGAAGTGTGGGTGGGGGCTGGAAGAAAGAAAGGTTGGGGAAGAGATAGAGTAACAGATACAGGTGTTTCTACACTAGATATTTGGCCTGGTCACACTCATCAGCAGCCACCTACTGGTGGTTGCTCCAATGCAAAACCCTGATGTGGAGAAAAGAGGCCTCTATTTGCTGCAGTGGAGTGTTCCTCTGCTAGATGCTAGGGTAAGCTGCCTCATTCCACCATGCAAACAGCAGCTAGTGTAAACAGGGCAAACCTGTTCACACTAGAGATGTCCACTGGTGCAACTACAACAAAAGCAAACCACCAATGGCTGTAACCGGGCCAAATGCCCAGGATGGACAAAGTCACAACCTCCTGCCTACTGGATGGACCAACAGGCAGTTGCTAACCCGTACAATCAGGAGGCTCTAAGATGGAGAGAGCTCTACAGATGCCAGACTAACAGATCTGAAGCCGTCTGTCACTTACTAGTCCAGTAGGAAAGCTGGAGACTGCCCTCCCACCCCCGTAAAAAAAAAAGGGGGGGGGGAGGGCATCTTGTCAAGAATCCCCCAATCCTTCCAGATCTTACTGGTGGGACAGTCTCTTATGCTCCTCCCTCCCACACAAAAATATTGTATCCTTCAGATTTTTCAATCTCCAAGCATTTCTATAGTGATCTTTATGTCCAAGACACCTCAGACCTATTTAAACTTCACAGCAGCTGTGCAACACTGGATGGGTTAAAGATTAGCCTCATTAGGATGGGGCAACTGTGACCACTCAACACAATGCCTGGGGCAGTACCATCAACTGAGGCCACTCTGGCTGGTGCAACAGCCCTTGGTAGACAATGCATGTTTGATGATGAATTGTGACAAAAAGGCTGCAACTTGCGCAAGGCCAGAGAGTCAGTGAGAGTGCTGGGATTAGTACTTGCAAACTCAGACTCCAGCCCCTGTGCTCAAACCACTAGACCAGGGATCGGCAACCTTGGGCACTCAGCCCGTCAGGGTAAGCTGCCTGGCGGGCCAGGCCGGTTTGTTTACCTGTCGCGTCCGCAGGTTCGGCCGATCGCGGCTCCCACTGGCCGCGGCTTGCTGCTCCAGGCCCACGGGGGCGGCAGAAAGGGCGTCCAGCACATCCCTCAGCCCATGCTGCTTCCTGCAGCCCCCACTGGCCCAGAGCGGTGAACCATGGTCAGTGGGAGCCGCAATCGGCCGAACCTGCGGATGCGACAGGTAAACAAACTGGCCCAGCCTGCCAGGGGGCTGACCCTGGCAAGCCGTGTGCCAAAGGTTGCTGATCCCTGCGCTAGACCGTGCTTCACTGGCAGTTTCCTAATTAAAGTGTCTGAAGCACCCAGGCATGGTGCCAAGCCCTAGCCAACACTCAGATCTAAGGTTTGGATCCAAAAACACCAGCGGAAAGGGGATTGCGCCAATTAGTCTTAATAGGAACCGTCTCCTCAACCCTTATCTTTTGTGAAGATGGATACCAAACAGAGGACCCCTGGGAAAATGGGATTTAGAATGCATGTGTGAAAGCGAGAACTAGGACACCATAGTATTAAAGATTCTAATCATATGAGTTCGTTTGGTTTATAGGCTGGAAAAGATTTTAGTTTATTATTTGATAATCCACGCTTTAAAAAGTAGCACTAGGTACAAAATGCTCTCCAAACATTATAAATATTCTTGCCATGTTGAGACATTCCCCCCAGAATGTCTTAAAAAAAAAAAAAGTAAGTTCACATCACAAATTCACCGAGGGACCCTGCTCTGCAAGTTTAAAAAAAAAAAAAAAAAAAAGATGGATCTACATTGCCATTTCAATGGAGTGCAATCCATGTACTCTTTCAGAATACCTGGAACAAGACAAGTAAATACAAAAGTGTTAAAGGGAAAAAGGAGCTGAATACCATTAGGAGCTAGTAGTAAAGAGGATAGATTTTAAGAATGCATTTTCCAGTTGCAGTCACTTTTGTCTTTTCATTTGCTTATATGATTTCCTGTTTCCTCTCTTCTGGCATTCTAATTCTCCAGTGCCACTCACCTTTCGAGCGTGCCTCATTTCTGCACCGTAACTGGCCTCTCCCCCCTTGCAACGCCTTTCCCTTCCGGCCTACAAAGCCTTGCCAAAATATGGTAAAGCAGGAAGAGAAAGAGCAGCCTGGCTGTTATTGCTGCTGCTTTGTTTAACATTTATGGCATCCAGAGGTTCATTTTATCTTAGCCTCAGCAAAGCAACAGAGTTTAGCTGCCAGTTAACTCTAATACAATAACGAGGGAGTCAAACTGAGATGTCAGACTTTTTTTAAAAAATAGTTTCTTTAAAGGTCTCTGTAGCATCTTCAGAACACTCAAAAGTTGTTGAAAACTGAGCAACAGAACGACTGCAATTTGCATAAAGCCTAGGAGCAATTCTGCCTATCCCCTCACCCCACAGCTTTCTCTATACAATCACACAACAAAATTTCAAAGCTACTTAACACTTGATCACTCCATAATCATAGTGCTCTGGTGGCTATTTTGGTTAGTAAACTAGGATTTTGATGCTCCGTTTCTAACCAGCACTGACTGCTGTCTAAAGCTAGTCACAGAGTAAGGATCTGAACAGAGAGGTTTGTTTTTTTAAATATAAACACTTTTAGTGTTTATGGTATTGGTAATTTATGATATTGATCATTAATAAAGTTTAACGGTATTTCTAGCATGGTATTGCCTAGAGACCTTGATCGTGCCCTCTGCCGTCCCCTCCCCCCGCAAACCATAATCCCATCGTACTAGGCACCACACATCTAATCAAGACTGCAAGCTCTTCTGGCAGATGCCATCTATACATAACTGCTGGCTAGAGAAAAAATGCTTATCTTGCACAGAATCAGAGTTACCTGAACAGTATAGGGAAGCTTACGGTCTTGTTTTGGTTTTATGGGTTGCCTGTAAAAAAGCCTCACTCTGTTCTAGTTTTAAGAAAAATGCAAGTTTTGCTAAACAAGTATTTATGGACAAATGATAACGTACAACTAAATGACCTTGTTTTTGTTGAGGACATTGTCCTCCTTAGTTCAAAACATCACTTAATGGAAGGAAAGACCCAAAACAATTTGGCTTATCAACAACCGAGACAAAATATATGGCTATCAATATCCCAAAAATCAACCACCAGAGTAGAAGGAGAAACGCTAGAAATAGTAAGTCATTTTATCTATACAGACAGAATATTTTGACCAGCTTCAATTTCCAGCCCTCATGTCTGCAGAGAGGGCCTGCCAAATCTGAAAGAATAAATAGTGCTGTCTTCCTAAGTCTGACAACAGCTCCAGTGCCTCTGTTGTCACTCAGTTTTACCAAGCTGAAACAAAGCCAAGACTGACCGGTTATTTTTTCCCCATTGCTGATATTCAGACCCCTGGGAAAAGCAGCGAAAGACAGAAAGTCAGTTTAACTCTGCTGGGGGAAGAGTAGAAGTTATTCACTGGGATTTGAGTAGTAGTAACATCCTCTTGCAGCAGCTGGAATATTGAGGCCAGGGTAAAGTATGGTAGCAATGATAACAAAGCCACTCTCCCCTACTGCTGCAACCAGTACACCATGAGCAACACCCAACTGTTCTATCCCTTTAAGTTGCAGGGTGTGCAACAGCACAGATGTTTTCTACTGTAGCTTTTGTGTGTCAAATAGATTTTCCTAGCCCTGGTTACAGCAACATGAACTTCTACAGCAAAGAACAGCCATTTTAAGATACATCAGGGAAGAATAAAACCAACTGTCAAAGACAAGAATAAAAACCACCCTCTTCAACTAACATCCATCTGAGACGATCAAGTTCTGGGCTGACAACTGCTGTAAGTCCTATAGATAAATTATCAATAGCCACCATATTCAAACCCTGGGTTCTTGTGCGATGGCCTTGACAGACTCCCCCAACAGCCATTGAAACCGGTTCTCAAACAATGCTACTTCATCTGACAGCCTCCTAGTTCTGCCCCTAGACAAAGATGACCCAGTGCTGCCCCTAGACAAAGATGACCAGGCAAAGTAGCAGCAATTCCTACTGAAGCCGCTGAGAATGAGATAATCAGATAAAGTAGCATTCCACATAATCTAGTTGTAATGTTGTGCAGTCTATATGGGTTTATAAAAATATGGTAATAAGTGAATATAATGTAACTGGAATATACTTCATGCAAAAGGTCTCTTGTAAGGTATTATTACAAAGCTAATAATCTACTGAGTGTGATCATCCTATTTGTATAAATGTACCACTCTTGTATCTGGGGACTAGAAATATGAAATATAACTCTGAGGGCCTATTGTAATTATGCAAAGTGTGGGCCATTAATTGTGGTTTGGAATCATCCTGGTTGATGGGAGCCATTACAATTGACTGGGGCTCTGTTTGCAAGCAAGCCTTCCTGAGTCAGGCTGGGAGGAATGAAGGTTTGGGGTCTTACAGTGACATGTGATCATGTCACATGAACTGGAATCCATCTTTAACCTGGTGCTTTTCCAGTGACGGGAAGGGGGAAACCCAGAGAAAAACAAAGGATTCCCGCCTTATGCAAAAGATATATAAAGGGGTGGAACAGAACAGAGAGGAGAGCCATCATGAAGAATCCCCTAGCTACCACCTAAGCTGGAACAAGAACTGTACCAGAGGAAAGAATTGTGCCCAGGCCTGAAAGGTGTCCAGTGGGGGGGGAGACTTACTGAAGCATGTCTGAGGGTGAGATTATCTGTATTCAGTTTGATTAGACATAGATTTGCGTGTTTTATTTTATTTTGCTTGGTGACTTACTTTGTTCTGTCTGTTACTACTTGGAACGACTTAAATCCTACTTTCTGTATTTAATAAAATCACTTTTTTACTTATTAACTAACTCAGTTTGTATTAATACCTGGGGGAACAAACAACTGTGCATCTCTCTATCAGTGTTATAGAGAGCGAACAATTTATGAGTTTACCCTGCATAAGCTTTATACAGGGTAAAACGGATTTATTTGGGTTTAGACCCCACTGGGAGTTGGGCATCTGAGTGTTACAGACAAGCACACTTCTGTGAGCTGTTTTCAGGTAAACTTGCAGCTTTGGGGCAAGTAATTCAGACCCTGGGTCTTTGTTGGAGCAGACGGGAGTGTCTGGCTCAGCAAGACAGTACTCCAGCACCCGGAGCTGGCAGGGAAAACAGGAGCAGAGGTTGTCTTGGCACATCAGGTGGCAGCTCACAGGCAGTTTCTGTGATCCAAGCAGTCACACTAGTCACTCAATGTTTAGCGGGAGACATCTGGGTGCAGGACAAGGATGTCTAGCTGTGATCATGCAGGCCCCAGTTGTCTAAACACAGGGTCTTGAGGAGAGGATGTGAAGAGTTCTCAGGGAGTTTCTGAACAGCAAAGATTCTAGCAGATCCCGATTCCCTGGCTGCAATAGGAGAATATTTTTACTACCCCTAAAATAAACTTGGAAAGATTAGATTTTTAATCAGCAAATGTTGATTTTACTATACACACACAGAAAGCAAGAAAAAAATATTTCCACCACCGATAATCAAAATTTACAGATAGGCAAAGTAAGAAAAATGCTGTTTGACAACTTTATTGGAATTTAAGGATATTCACTTTGTATATTTGGACATGTGATATTTTCAATTTTTGTTTTAATGGTTATAAAATGCTTTAACCTTCTGAATCTCAATTGTCATTAAACAATTATTGTCTCACACCCTGCATAATTTCCTGCTGCTCCAAAAATTTAAGTCTAAATATGCTTAAAACTAAACAATGTTATCTGTTGACTTTTTTTTTTTTAAATTAAATTAAGTGCCACCCCTACTTCTAAAGATTTTTTTTTTTTTTGTTAGGGTGAGAGAATTTTGATTGAATACACTCCCACACTACCTTGCGGTAACTTAGACAAGGCGCAAGTTGCAAATGCATTAAATTCCTTAATGTATCTTATACTAGCAACAGTCACTCTGGAAGACGTGTAAAAAACACCACACCCACCACCAATAACCAAAACCCACACACTACTAAAGTTAAACATTTTTTAAAATCAGCAGATCTTGCCTTCAAGAGTTTTAAAGGAGCTGGCTCAGAATCTCGCTGGACCGTTAATGTTGATTTTCAATAAGTCTTGGAGCACTGGGGAAGTTCCATAACACTGAACTAAAGCTAATGTTGTTCTGCCAGTTTTTAAAAAGGATAAATGGGATTACCCAGGTAATTATAGGCCTGTCAGCTTGACATCAATCCCAGGCAAGATAATGGAGCTGCTGCTAAGGGACTCAATTAATAAGGAATTAAAGGAGGGTAGTGTAACTAATGCAAATCACTGTGGGTTTATGGAAAACAGATCTTGTCAAACTACCCTGATATCTTTTTTTGATAAGATTGCAAGTTTGGTTGATAAAATTTTGATATAATATAGTTAGATTTCTATAAGGCGTTTAATTTGGTACCGCACAACATTTTGATTAAAAAACCAGAAAGACATAAAATCAGCATAGCACACATGAAATAGCCAACTTTGTATCTAACTAATAGGTCTCAAAATGTAATTGTAAATGAGGAATCATCATCGAGCAGGTCTGTTTCCAATGGGATCCTGCAGGGATCCATTCTTGGCCCTATGCTATTTCACATTTTTATCAACGACCTGGAAGAAGACATAAGATCACTGATATTTTCAGAAGATACGAATAGGAGGAGTGGTAAATAACAAAGAGGAGAGGTTGCTGACACAGAGTGGTATGGTTCACTTGGTGAGCTGGGCACAAGCAAACAATATGCATTTTAATATGGTTAAACGTAGATGTATACATCTGGGAACACAGACTGCAAGTAACACTTACAGAATGGAGGACTATCCTCGGAAGTAGCAAGTGAAAAAGATTTGGGAGTCGTGGTGGATAATCAGTTAGACATGAGCTCCCGACGCGATGCTGTGGCCAAAAAGAGTTAATATGATCTTGGGATGCACAAGCAGGGGAACCTTGAGTAGGAGTAGAGAGGTTATTTTACCAATGTATTTGGCACTGGTACGACCACTACTGTAATACTGTGTCCAGTTCTGGTGCTATCAACATTCTATTTGAATTGTGAAGTTGGAGAGGGTTCAGAGAAGAACTACAAAAATGATTAGGGTATTAGGAAACCTGCCTTACAGTAATAGACCCAAAAAGAGTTACGATTTATTTAGATCAGGGGTAGGCAACTTATGGCATGGGTGCCGAAGGCGGCACGCGAGCTGATTTTCAGTGGCACTCACACTGCCCGGGTCCTGGCCACTGGTCCAGGGGGCTCTGCATTTTTATTTAATTTTAAATGAAACTTCTTAAACATTTTAAAAATCATATTTACTTTACATACAACCATAATTTAATTATATATTATAGACTTATGGAAAGAGACCTTCTAAAAATGTTAAAGTGTATTACTGGCACGCAAAACCTTAAATTAGAGTGAATAAATGAAGACTCGGCACACCACTTCTGAAAGGTTGCGGACCCCTGATTTAGATCAGCAAAGAGAAGGTTAAGGGGTAGCATGATTACAGTCTACAGTTGTATACCTAGGGAACAAATATTTAATAATGAGGCCTTCAGTCTAGCAGAGAAAGGTATAGCATGATCCAACCGCTGGAAGCTGAAGCTAGTCAGACTGAGATTGGAAATAAGGTGCACATATTAATGGTGAAAGTAATTGACCCTTGTTAAACTTTTCCAATGGTTATAGGGGATTCTCCATCACTGAATTTTTAAATCCAGTTTGGATATTTTTCTAGAAGAGCTGCTCTCAGAATTATTTTTGTGAAGTTCCGTGGCCTGTGTTATACAGGAGGTCAGACTAGATGATCGGAATGGTTCTTTCTGGCCTTGAAGTCTATGAATCTCTGTTTTAGAAGACATATTAAAATGAGTTTTATAATAATTTATGTCCATCCTTTCACATCAGCATAAACCATACTTTTTCTAGTATGCCTATAAAGGTAAAACAAGTTCGTTAACTGTCCATCTTTGCTCCTAGATGAGAACCTGAATATTATAGAGCAGTGGTTCTCAACAGGGGTACATGTACCCCTGGGGGTACGCAGAGGTCTTCCAGAGGGTAGAGCAACTCATCTAGTATTTGCCCAGTTTTACAACAGGCTACATGAAAAGCACTAGCAAAGTCTGTACAATCTAAAGTTTCATACAAACAAAATGAGACAGTAAGCAATTTTTCAGTTATAGTGTGCTGTGACACTTGTATTTTTATGGCCGGTTTTGTGAGCAAGTAGTTTAAGTGAGGTGAAACTTGGGGTAGGCAAAACAAATCAGACTGCTGAAAGGGGTATAGATAGTCTGGAAAGATTGAGAGCCACTGTTCTAGTACTTCCTGGTTGTACCCGAGTGACCAAACAGCCAGCGTTCCACACCACAGCATTTTTAAATTACAGCCTTAGTGGCTTCTGTTCCAGTGGAAGTTGACACAAGTCATTTTTCACCTGAAACTGCAACTGTAGGACAAAACAGGCTTGGTGACATAAAGAACATTGGATGGGGTCCTGGATGGCATTTGCTTGCACTTTAAAAGAATCTATGTCTAACAGGTTAGGGATAGTTTTTTCAAAGAAAAAAAAAGAGAGAGTTGCTCAAAATTCAAACCAGAGCAAACAGAAAACTTTTTGGAGATGGGCGGGGCAGGGGGGTGAAGAGAGAAGAGGAGGGATCTTATAGTCCCCTCAATTATCTTAATTACTGCACAAAGTTAGGAGTAACAGGCTGGCTGCTTTCCAAGAGATACACACAGTCGTGTTTCTCAGGGTGAGTATATGAAGAATGAAATCCACTAAAGTAGTTGCCATGTAATCAACAAAAAGTCTCCCCACTTTACTTCAGAGGGTTATTCTGATGACTGTTCCTATACCTCCAAAGTTCTCACCTGCAGGATCTCTCCTCCATATTATTCAAGATCTATACAATGCCTAGGAGAGCTGGTGGAAGAATCGAGCTACATGCTGCTAACAGATGAAGCTGAACCTATCCAATGCCGGAGAGAAGGTGCTTCAAAAAGAGTTGGTCGGCTCAACATATCCATCTATCATAGCTATCTGCAGCCTTGGGGTCCATTTGGACTTAATACTGTTTGATCCCCAAACTGCCATGAGGACAAACACATCAATCTTCAAATGGCAAGGATGAGGTACAATCCAGTAACTGGGGCATCTCTGGGCAGGGCCTTATCAGAACGAGAATAATGCAACAAACATCTAGTTGCAATTGCATGAAATCACTGCGACTTCAGCTGTTGGAGAGAATCCACTTCAGGGTCCCTGCCCTGATACTCTGAGCACTCCATGGGATCAGACCTAGCTAGCCAGAGATCAACTCTTTCCCCACAGTCATGGCCTTCATGGCAGCTAAAAACCACCGGAAGTGTGAAGCTACAGAGCAGGAGAGGGAATGTAGTACCGGGGAGGGTGGGGGAGGTGTAATTTCTACAGCATAGGTCCAGTAGTTCCTGTTAAAACATCCACAGACATAACCTTGCTCAGAACCCATTCCTGTGACTTGACTTCTCCCATAAGGTGTGTTTTTGTCCGCTCTCCTACCTCCCCCCACCCCCCCCCAAAATATTTTAAAAAACTTGATAAACTATTTCCTGTACAGTCTGGGAACGCACATGGATATTACTATTGAAGTACCTGGGAGGTGCTTAGAAAAAGGCGAGGGAAAAAGCACATGAGTAATTGAAAAGCATCTACTTAGATTGTAGACGACCTGGGGCAGGGACGATCTTTCTGTTCTGTGTTTGTATGGCACCTGGCATGAAGCAGCCCTGGTCCATGACAGGGGATTTCTAGGCACTGTGATAATACAAAGTTCTGCTAGTTTTTGTTTTATTTTTATTTTGCTAAACAGAGGGCTCTGAGTCATCAACCAGAAGAAAGAGGTTGTGAGAGGGATTTTAAAAATAGTTGTGGAATAGATTAGGTGCAGAGATGATGTTCCCATGGGATAGGGGAGGGGAGACATGGCTGGAAGAGAAGGCAGAAAACACAGTGAGGGACAGGAGGAGTGAAAAGTACAGGAAATAGGCTAGAAAACACAAGTAGTAAGGTTGGGGTAAGGAGAACAAGGTCATGGAATAGGCAGAAGACCTATAGACGTAATGGAGGCAGGTGTATTACCAGCAGCAATCAGAAGAATGGCCAGGACATGCCACAAGCATGGCAATTCTTCAGAGGGGCTGACTACAAGAGTACTTGGGGCAAACCAGGCACCCAGTTTTCTGATAGTTGAGAGTTACTGGTCATGTGCAAATAAGGACAGCTGAACCACTGCAAAGGAAGTAGAAGCTGGAAGCGCAACTTTCAGACAGGTTGCTGTGAGAGGTGAAGCTAGATAAGAAGCTAGATCTTGCTAAGAAAGGGATGAGCGGGTGTTAGTTGGGGACATCTCTAGGAAAGGATTACTAGAATGGGAGTGATGGCTGTTGCATATGAGCATCACACACACAAGCCAGTGGCCAGAGTGCAACCAATTATTGCTGCAATACATGAAACAAAGGTTGAGTAGCAGGAAAAGAGAGAAGAAATATTGGGGTCTGAGCTTAAGAGGCACCAGAAACTCCCATTAACTCTGATCAGAATTATGGGTGCTCTGTGCTTCTCAGGATCATATCTGTTATTTGCCATGCATCCCCTGGCATATATGTTATGACAGACACTGAAGATGGAACAGGGAGAAACCCCTTCCACTACTTTAGGTACTGAATTTCCCTCACCTCTTGAATGAGGAATTCTGAATCCTAAGTTTGAGATGCTACATCTCAGTGATAGGAGAACTGGATATACAAATACATTTGGACCCAAACTTTTGTAAGGTACATTTATGTGAGCACTGTTAGTACTAATTAGAAGCCTTTGCAGCTTTAAAGTTAATATGCGTGGTTATCTTGCCTAAGTCACAATTTATATTTTCACAGCAATAAAGATATTTCTAAACTCTTTAGATATGTGGAGCCAATGACCTTTGTTTAGAATGTATGCTGTTTTTAGTAGTATGTATTTTTAACACTGATTACAATTCTGAGGCTACATAAGTAATGCCTTTTATACTGCATGATTTGAGTTTCACGTGTGATGTATCACCATCATATGGTACTTTTTTTAAAATGTACTGTCACTAAGTATCCAATCACCATCCATCCATTCCCCGACCAACCCCTTCCTCATCCTTAAGCAGAGAGCCACCACATGTGCTACTGTCCAGATGCTGTTTTGTGTCCGTCCTTATCTTTCCATCTATCAGACAAAGAAAATCCAGAACCAGTTAAGAACAAAGTTCTCTTCCCACACACAAAGAGGTGGAATATCAGAACACATTTTTTGTTGTTGTTAAGACTACTTAATACCAACTCTGAGGCAGCCTGCCTAGCAACAAGTTGAAGTTATAAACTCATATCATCCTACTTGTGTTCCCATGGCTACTGTCACGAACAGAACAG
The DNA here is from genome assembly GCF_020497125.1 of Mauremys mutica. Classification (NCBI taxonomy): domain Eukaryota; kingdom Metazoa; phylum Chordata; order Testudines; family Geoemydidae; genus Mauremys; species Mauremys mutica. The sequence continues at coordinate 21,812,578 of NC_059075.1, forward strand.
TGGTAGCTGCACAAATCAAGGAAAGGGGTCTCATTAGAGACATATTTAAGATTCTGAGACAGAAAACAATACCAAGAAGGTATGAATGCTGTCTGGTACACTTTCCGCTACAGCCCATCTCTCCATCCCCAAAACTGCTCTAAATAGCCTTCCGTTAGAGCAGTGGTTCTCAAGCTTTTGTACTGGTGATCCCTTTCACATAACAAGCCTCTGAGTGTGACCCCTCCTTATAAATTAAACACAATTTTAAATATATTTAACAGGGTGGATTTGATTTAAATCAAATCGATTTAAATCACGATTTAAATCACTAGTCAGGAAGAGTCAATTTAATCATGGTTTTCTACATAAAAGCACATTTTTGTTGGTTGTTATAACCTTAATACATATTCTTCACAAGTCAGATGTAGGTTTCGTTTTTAGAAGGTACACACTATATATTTTTAAACAGTGATTTATTTTGAAAACTTTTCAGATTAGTTTTACAGCTGTATCAGAAAATGAATAATTGTTTGGTTATTTCATTTACCAAAGGTAATTGAAGCAGATATGTATAAAGTCATTGGGAGGTGAACTATCTCCAATTCAACAGGTTATTCATTAATATTTGGAAGATTTTCTTGCCATGCTGTATTAGGTGGAGAACATCACCAGACAGACATTTAAATTATTTTATTTAACTAAAACAACAATGTTAAGTATTCTGGATTTTTTTCTTCAACAGCAAACATATAATATTAACAAGCATATGTCCCTCACTTCTCACATTTACCTCCAGACTTTTCTCCTGGTCTAGATCTATTCCGCCCCCAACAATCTCCTATTCACTGAATTTTTTAAAAGCTTTGCACTTTTAGAGAGAGGTAAGGGATTGACTGTGTACCCAAATTTGCAGAGGGACAATAGAGTTGAGGGCTGTTATTTCTCATCTCTCTATATTTATTTAAAAACATTTTTGCTGTTAACAAGCATGTTATCATCTCTGGAGACAAATCCAGTTTGAGAACTGCAAAACTAAGCATCTCTGATGGCATCTTCTAGGCTGAGCACTGAGTCCCATTGGGTAGATAGAAAGATTAACCTTAATAATCTATACAGAAGCCTGTGGAACCCCATAAAATTAGGTCTCTAGTCTAATCCATGAACTACTGGAACTCATTTACAAAAAAAAACTTTTCTTAAACATTACATGAATCAATTGTCTTATATTATAGAATTAAAATTTATAATCCTTATTCCATGATGAGATATCTTTGAGCAATAATGTATCTTTAGATAAAATGCTTTTTGAGGAAAAAACTTATAAAAAAAATCCGATCAAATAAAAAAAAACCCAATTGATTTTTTTTTTAAATCATTGATTTTTATGCATTCTGGTTTCCAACACCATTATAAATGTTGGTGACAAAGTGGGGTTTGGGGTGGAGGTTGACAGCTCACGACCCTCCCCATGTAATAACCTCGCAACTCCCTGAGTGGTCCCAACCCCCAGTTGACAAACCACTAATATTTTTCAGGCTCAACATAGGGGTTCTCCATCTAGGGAAGTGATTGAGCCCACTGGCTTCTGAGGAATGCTGAAAGTGTTTTAGCTTAAAAAAAAAAAGTGAATTTGAACTACAGTTGTGCATCATGACTGAAAACAGCCATGAGCTCCTTACGCAGCCCTTAGCACCCTAAACAAAAGATGTAGCAAAGGCCACTTGTCAAAGGTGTTTGGAAACAGCATGGTCTAACAGCTTTATTAGCGTTCCATTCTTTTTTCTTTAAAAGTTCAAAAATCGTAATGAAGGGCCCAAGCCAGTGTGCTCTTGATTCACACTAAAGGCAATGAGAGTAGAGGGCCCAAAGAGAAAGCAGAGGAGTGGAGGGAATTCCTCATTTCAGTTCACATCTTGAGGAAAAAGTGGATAAATATTTGAACTATGAATCCAGACTTTTCCAATCCTGACTTGACTGTTACCCAAAGATGAGAAACTGCTTCATTTCCATCTTAATCTTTCACTGTTTATAGGATCTCCATGAGGTTGAGTCTACAGTCCATGCTTTTTCAAATTGCAGTGACTAATTATTTCCAACAAGGAAGGAAGCCAGGCAGTCGCTTATGCAACAATATATAGTTGGGCTAATAATATAAGCAGAATTGCTATATAGTTACACATTATTCATTCGCCTATGTTTTTGCAGACTAAATATACAGTATTTAAGAGAACAATGTTAAGTGCATATACAGACTTTTTGGTGCCCAATATTTAAATCCAGATTTAAAAAAAAAAAAAAAAGAAATCTGTAAATCAGTATAGAGTGAAGTCCAAATGGGCTCAGATATCAACCTGTCTGTCGTATAGACACAGAACTGTATAATAATTGGCATAATCTAGATACCTATACAAGAGCATAACTGCACAGATGCCACAGGTGGCAGGTGGCTAGATTCTAAATTAGAAAGCTATACTATGGAAGTAACTGAGAGGGTCTCTTATGAGAATATAATCTGTGAAACCTCTCCATAGTGAGGAGGAGCTTGGGGTAGAGGCACTTCTACTAGAGACACCAACTCACTTCCTTGCACTGTTCATTTCCAACACTGCTGCCACCCCACTAAAAAAATGACAAGAGAATACCAGTAGTGTCCTGCGTGGAAGCTCCTAATGCACCATGACGAGATGTGATGAAATACAAAAATGAGATGAGTATACACCAGATCTTCCTCTGAACAGGGGATCTTTGTGATTAGATGTTATCAGTCCACTGCAGCCTCCCACTCCCCCCCCCCCCCCCCGCCCTCAATCAATGTAAGACAAACTCCATTTACTAATACTTCCTTTTGCAGAGTTCAAAGAGTTTAGCTGCTATGCAGCACTGAATGTTTGAAGATGCTTGGCAGAGTGGGTTAGACACGCTAGCTTGGTCTCAAGATCTTAGACCAGAAATGAAGTGAATTTGGTGGTCTCAATGTACCTACCATACTAAAAAAAAAGTTTATCACATCCCTATTAGTCACATTTCAACACAACTGGCATTATGTGCTCAAGATAATAGCAGAGGCTATATTGGAAAGGAAAGTTAAAAACAAAAACAAAGAAAAGGGCTATTTTCAAAAATTAAAATAGAGTCTAAATTGCCCTGCAAGGAGGTTTTTCCTGTTCATTATTTGAGAAAGTTTTAGTTCAAAAGTCAATTTTCCAACACATATATTTAGAGCATAGACTTTCTCAGTTTGCCATTTGTTTTAGTTAATTTATATATAGAGGCTCAGAACCTCAAAATGTACGAGAGCAATGGGTAAAGATTTCACGAGATCAGTCAAAATCCAGTTCTGCTTGCACAACTGGAGGTTCCTTGCTCCAGGTTCACTGAAGTAACCAGTCACTCTAATTATGTTACACTACAGGCCACTCAGCACTTAGGATTTGTCTTATTTTATAATTGTAAAGCACCACGAAAACCTATGCCGCAGGATCACAAATAAGGAACATTACTAAAAATTAAATTAAACAAGTTTCCAGAGAACCAGCTGCCCCAGCTGTACTTGCCTAGCATCTGTTCAGAAACCAATATGGATATTCAGAAGCTACACTGCACAGCTGAAGTGTTTTACAAACCACATCCAGTTATAATACTCTGAAGGTACGTGACAGCACAAGAACCCCCGTAAGTACATTGTACAGTTCCCCTTGATCAGAGGTAAGATTTCTGAGCTAATAATAATAACTAATCACACAGAGCTCTAAGCCAAGTCACAAAACTAAACTAGGCTGAAAACAAAAGTTTTAAGAGCAACTCCTTAAGTGGCAGAGACCAGCTACAACAAAGGATCCACTTTTCATGACTATCAAGTCAGTCCCACCATTAATACACTCATCAAAAAATGAAGCAGTGACAAGTTTATTATGCAAATATTGCATGAGCCAGGCAGAGAAAGAAGCCACAGGTTCTGGCCACACTGAATTTGTATGTTTACTACAGCATTCAGGTTTTAGAATGACGTTCATGCTATTTAACAGCAGATAATCTCCGAGACCATCCCTTGGCTCGGCATCCCAGCTCCAGGCATACCCAGTGAGCACCTCCTGCTCTGTAAGAGAGTAACCAGACTGACTGAAGAAAAGACACAGACCCAAGCAATCTTAAAAATGGTCTCTAAGGGCTAAGAGGCCCAGGGTACCAAAGTAACACTGCATTCTTGTGGGGCTGTAAGAGGTGCCATTACTGATACTAGAGATACCTGAACTTGGAGACTGTCCGTCCTTCTCCCTTCCACAATGGGGCTTAAAAAGCACTTTCTTTGGCTAAATCATGAGTACCTGCAGTCATCTCTAGCCTTACACAGAACCAGCCAATGCATTCCCATTCCACTCCTGCAGTACAACCACTATAAAGGATGACATAGACATGACATCAAGGTTTATCCGTGTGCTGGTACGGAGCCCCGCACAGAAGCCCGGGGGGAGGGGAGGGAGGAGGCTTAAGTCTCTCCCTGTTCTGGAGTTGCTATTAGTTCAGCCTTGAGAGCTACCCTAGCTTGTACCCACCCACGACTCCCAAGGGCCTTGAGGCAACCAGGAAATAAATACCTAGGACAAAGGAACCCCTCAGCCACAGCCTCTGCCCCGTCCCCAATGCACTCCTTGTTAAGGCTCCTGTTGAGCCTTGAGGGACAAGGTGGCAGAGAAAGATGGGTCCTGGAAGAGCGCAAAGGGCTGAACAGTGCCGCGCTGCCCCTCCGTCACAGACAATCTGAACAAAGGCCATCACCTAAATTTTCCACAAAAAAATTATTTTTGTCAGAAGTTTCAATATAGAAGTGCTCTGTCTGAAGCCAAGCTACTTCAATTTGGAAGTGCTGCTGCAGTAGCTGATGGGAGCTGTAGTTTGGGTGACAAACTCCCATTCTCCTCT